>NC_136262.1:271466942-271499442 GCF_964187855.1 Myxine glutinosa | reverse complement strand
ATGCGTTTGAATGACCATGTGCTTCCCCCTCGGGGTTGAGGCGCATGTGTATTGTTATGGGGACAGCCTTGTTGACGTTGTGCCTTGACCATGGGGTCAAGGTGCACGTCCGAGGCTGTTCAAATGTTTGGCTTTTTACCTTTTTTCATCGTAAAAAAGGCAGGCCTTCCGTGTGGGCCCTAAACACGCGAAAAACTGCATGCAAATCGGACCTGGCAGGAGTAATGCCCTGCCGGTGGATTAAGGGGTCTCACTCCTATTAAGAGGAGTGGTCCCAATTGTATGACCATGCATTGTGGCCCTTCGGGGGGCATGATGCATGCGTTTGAATGACCATGCGCTTCCCCCTCGGGGTTGAGGCGCATGTGTATTGTTATGGGGACAGCCTTGTTGACGATGTGCCTTGACCATGGGGTCAAGGTGCACGTCCAAGGCTGTTCAAATGTTTGACTTTTTACCTTTTTTCTTTGTAAAAAAGGCAGGCCCTGTCCGGGGCCCTAAAACGGGAAGCATAAAACTGCATGCAAATCTGACCTGGCAGGAGTAATTCCCTGCCGGTGGATTAAGGGGTCTCACTCCTATTAAGAGGAGTGGTCCCACCTGTATGACCATGCATTGTGGCCCTTCGGGGGGCATGATGCATGCGTTTGAATGACCATGCGCTTCCCCCTCGGGGTTGAGGCGCATGTGTATTGTTATGGGGACAGCCTTGTTGACGATGTGCCTTGACCATGGGGTCAAGGTGCACGTCCAAGGCTGTTCAAATGTTTGACTTTTTACCTTTTTTCTTGTAAAAAAGGCAGGGCTTCCCTGTGGCCCCCAATACAGGTTAATAAGCCCGAAATCTGGATTGGCGGCTCTGCTTGATGTTTAGCCAATGGGGACCAATGAATAAATCTCTGTCTGTTGACAGAGTGGCCGGGCTGAGGCCTCCGGGTCGGAGGTGACGCTTTGGTCTCGGACTTCGGTCCACAGGAGATCGGGACAGTGCTCGTCACGCTGTTATGTCGTTGATTATTATCCCCGCCGATCGCACCGCACCCCCTGGTTTTGGTTTGCACTGGTGGGAACGATGGTCTGTGTGGCAGACAGGCTATTGGTTCCTTGCGGGTTATGCGGTATTTACCGTGTGAGACATAATTAGTGGCTGGTGCTCACCATTAAAGCTAGGAGGTGCCTTGATCAACTTAATAGACGATTTTGGTCCTCATTGGTTAGATTTTTTGCAGTGTGCCGTCCTGACGAGGGTTAATAAGCCCGAAATCTGGATTGGCGGCTCTGCTTGATGTTTAGCCAATGGAGATCAATGAATAAATCTCTGTCTGTTGACAGAGTGGCCGGGCTGAGGCCTCCGGGTCGGAGGTGACGCTTTGGTCTCGGACTTCGGTCCACAGGAGATCGGGACAGCGCTCGTCACGCTGTTATGTCGTTGATTATTATCCCCGCCGATCGCACCGCACCCCCTGGTTTTGGTTTGCACTAGCGGGAACGATGGACTGTGTGGCAGACAGGCTGTTGGTTCCTTGCGGGTTATGCGGTATTTACCGTGTGAGACATAATTCGTGGCTGGTGCTCACCATTAAAGCTAGAAGGTGCCTTGATCAATATATATATTGATCAAACTGCTTGATGCTGCTTGATGTTTAGCCAATGGGGACCAATTAATAAATCTCTGTCTGTTGACAGAGTGGCCGGGCTGAGGCCTCCGGGTTGGAGGTGACGCTTTGGTCTCGGACTTCGGTCCACAGGAGATCGGGACAGCGCTCGTCACGCTGCTCGTCACGCTGTTATGTCGTTGATTATTATCCCCGCCGATCGCACCGCACCCCCTGGTTTTGGTTTGCACTGGCGGGAACGATGGTCTGTGTGGCAGACAGGCTGTTGGTTCCTTGCGGGTTATGCGGTATTTACCGTGTGAGACATAATTCGTGGCTGGTGCTCACCATTAAAGCTAGGAGGTGCCTTGATCAACTTAATAGACGATTTTGGTCCTCATTGGTTAGATTTTTTGCAGTATGCCGTCCTGACGATGGTGCAAATCGTACCTGACAGGAGTAATGCCCTGTCAGTGGATTAAGGGGTCTTACTCCTATTGAGAGGAGTGGTCCCAATTGAATGACCATGCATTGTGGCCCCTCGGGGGCATGATGCATGTGTTTGAATGACCATGCGCTTCCCCCTTGGGGTTGAGGCGCATGTGTATTGTTATTGGGACAGCCTTGTTGACGTTGTGCCTTGACCATGGGGTCAAGGTGCACGTCCGAGGCTGTTCAAATGTTTGACTTTTTACCTTTTTTCACAAGCAAAAAAGGCAGGCCTTAGCTGTGGCCCCAAAACAGCGGTAGACCTGCATGCAAATCGGACCTGGCAGGAGTAATGCCCTGCTGGTGGATTAAGGGGTCTTACTCCTATTATGAGGAGTGGTCCCAATTGTATGACCATGCATTGTGGTCCTTCGGGGGCATGATGCATGCGTTTGAATGACCATGTGCTTCCCCCTTGGGGTTGAGGCGCATGTGTAATGTTATTGGGACAGCCTTGTTGACGTTGTGCCTTGGCCATGGGGTCAAGGTGCATGTCCAAGGCTGTTCAAATGTTTGATTTTTACCTTTTTTCACAAGCAAAAAAGGCAGGCCTTTCCTGTGGCCCAAAAACAGGTTAATAAGCCCAAAATCTGGATTGGCGGCTCTGCTTGATGTTTAGCCAATGGGGACCAATGATTAAATCTCTGTTGACAGAGTGGCCGGGCTGAGGCCTCCGGGCCGGAGGTGACGCTTTGGTCTAGGACTTCGGTCCACAGGAGATCGGGACAGCGCTCGTCACGCTGTTATGTCGTTGATTATTTTTTTATATATATATATATATATATATATATACATATATATATATATATATATACATATATATATATATATATATATATATATATATACATATATATATATATATATACATATATATATATATATATATACATATATATATATATATATATACATATATATATATATATATATACATATATATATATATATATATACATATATATATATATATATACATATATATATATATATATACATACATATATATATATATATATATATATATATATACATACATATATATATATATATATATACATATATATATATATATACGTATATATATATACATACATATATATATATATATATATACATACATATATATATATACATATATATACATATATATATATATATACATATATATATATATATATATATATATATATATTTATATATATATATATGTATATATATATATATATATATATATATATATATATATATATGTGTATACAGTATATATATATATATATATATATATATGTATATTTATATATATATGTATATATATATATGTATATATGTATATATATATATATATATATATCTGGGGACAACCCTCGGCCAATCAGTGCGGAAGGTGCGAACATTCGGCCAATCAGTGCGGAAGGCGCAAAACCACTACTTAGAAGCAGGTCGCTGATTAGAGGGCAAGGGCCGGTGATGTCAGAAGGCAGGAAAGACCACTAAGAAGCGAGGCAAAGGTGTAGTAGAGGGAGAAAAGCTGACGGCAGACCGCAAGTGACAATACGACTCGCTCGCCAGCATTTTGGATCTCTCTATCTCTCTCACTTTGGTTTCTGCCCTACCCAGACCTTCCTTCTGCCCTTGCTTTTTGTTCCGTTTGGACTTTTCTTCCTGTGCCATCTGCAAATTTGCCTGCTTGACGATGGATGTTGGAGTGCCATCGATTCCCCTCCCTGGCGAGCGTACGGGCGAGGCTTGGTGCTACTAGCAAACGGGACCTCGCATGCGACCGTCGAGCGGGCGAGCGAGGCGTGCCGCTGAGCAGACGAGACCGGGGCGAGTGGGTGGCTCGGGGCCTAGCAAAGCGTGAACGAGGCGGACGTAGGCCTGCTTCATGCCAACCTCGGAGCCGGATGGAGCCTGACCGACATCACACACCCAGACAGAGAAGACGCACTACAGAACACAACACGACGATTCTTTTATTTAATTCCTTCCCCTGTGCTGTTGTTGAAGTGAGGTGTGCGGGATCCCGGTTTAGGAGCCATAGTTATTTGTCGGCGTGTTTCATTGTTCTCGGGTTCCGCATAATAAATCGATTATTTTTGTACATTTCACCTCCCGTGTTCGTGTGAGATTAATTTGCAGGGTTGAAGACTGCCGGTAAGATCGCTACAGGTAAGAGCTCGCCGCTTCTTCCTCTTCGTCCTTCCTCCCGTGCTTGCATAGTCAAAATCCGTAATTGATCGTCGTCTCCATTTAAGTTCGTTTGGCCATCCGCGCCCACAGTATTAACCGAGGGCATTCACGCAACAGTATAAATGCTGAGTTTGAAAAGACTGCATGACGTCACCATGCTCAGCATTGGGGTGCGTGGTGTGAGAGCATCTGTGCAAGGTTGACGTCCTTTTGTGGAGACATACATGCAAGCAACATGTGTGGAATGAATATTCATGTTTCCCAGTTTGAGGAAATGGAGATTTTTGTTTACAACAGACAGCTCGTGGTGTAATGATTGGCATCGCTAGGGTGCGATTAGAGAATTTGCACATATCTCTGCTGTGCACGGTTGGGCAGTTCTGGTTGTGTTGATGCTGCCGGCAGCACGATAGGTAGTTATAACAGGCGATTCAGTCGGATCGGGCACACAAATTAAACGTGAGGTAGGTTTTGGATATTTTGGAAACATGATGTTCAGGAGAATCCTAGTCGACGGGCCATGGGACTAAAAATGTCCAAAAATGAGGATGGGACCAAAAATATCATATTTGTCATTAGGGGTACATGTGGAAGTCATTGCTAAACTATGGTGTATCAATGAAAACTTTATGATCTGTGTCCAAAGTTTTGAGTGAGGTATCTAGGCGGCTGACGCATGATGTTGCTGAGAGATGGGAATGGGTGAGTAGTCACAAGCGAAGACACGTGCTACATAGAGTAGGTCCTCCCCCCCCCACCCCCCATGAAGTCCCCATGAAGCATGAAGTCAGAGGAGGCCTCTCCACATCTGGGAACCAGGTACTGGTTCACTTCACACCTGATATCACTGTGGGCAGAAAACAAATGGGGACTGGCATGAAGATGTGTTCCCTGTGATTTGCGAGGATCCTTGAGGAATCCGTGATATTTTTCATGGATTGATATGTTTTGATATTTTCCGTGATATTTAAAAAAAACAACTGAAGTTTCATTTCAAAGAAATGTTCTGAAGAAAGAGAAGAGGCTGCAGCCTGCCTGTCTGAGGATGAAGGATGTCACAGTAGCGGGTGAAGCCATCAGCAAATAGATAGAAAGGCGATTTTTCAGTGTCAACAAGATCATTGATGAAGATCAGGAATAGGACAGGGTGTATCAAGAGTGCAGAAAGTCAGCATGCCATGTGTGGAGATGGCCTTGGATGGCAAGAGCAAAGAGTTTGGTGAGTTACACAGGATGCCAGACTGTATCACAAGAACATAACATGTCCAGAGAGACGGCCCTGATCTCATGCCTGACATTGAGGGCCTCCATCAATTGTCAGGAGAGTAGGAGCAGCATGTCCAAGGTAGAGTGACCTGGTCTGCAATTGAATTGGTGATCCGAGATGAGGCCATTAGAGAAATGGAAGGATTTCGAGTTAACTGCGATGATACATTACATGACCTTGCTGATGATTAAAAATGAGTGAGGGAAGGAAGTCATACTTCCTTCACTGCATTCGCAAGGTCCACATATTCCTGCATTGGTGAATGTACACATTACAAATTCACGACTCATCAACATCCAGTATTTGCATGTTTGTGAGCCCCCATGTACATCCAGTATTTGCATGTTTGTGAGCCCCCATATACATCCAGTATTTGCATGTTTGTGAGCACCCATGAACATCCACTATTTGCGTGATTGTGAGCCCCCATGAACAGCCAGTATTTGTGTGATTGTGAGCCCCCATGAACATCCACTATTTGCGTGATTGTGAGCCCCCATGAAAGCCAGTATTTGCGTGATTGTGAGCCCCCAAGAACAGCCACTATTTGCGTGATTGTGAGCCCCCATGAACAGCCAGTATTTGCGTGATTGTGAGCCCCCATGAACAGCCAGTATTTGCGTGATTGTGAGCCCCCATGAATAGCCAGTACTTATGTGATTGTGAGCCCCCATGAACAGCCACTATTTGCGTGATTGTGAGCCCCCATGAACAGCCAGTATTTGCGTGATTGTGAGCCCCCATGAACAGCCAGTATTTGCGTGATTGTGAGCCCCCCATGAACATCCACTATTTGTGTGATTGTGAGCCCCCATGAACATCCACTATTTGAGTGATTGTGAGCCCCCATGAAAAGCCAGTATTTGCGTGATTGTGAGCCCCCATGAACATCCACTATTTGCATGATTGTGAGCCCCCATGAACATCCACTATTTGCGTGATTGTGAGCCCCCATGAAAAGCCAGTATTTGCATGATTGTGAGCACCCATGAACATCCAGTATTTGCGTGATTGTGAGCCCCCATGAACAGCCAGTATTTGCGTGATTGTGAGCCCCCATGAACATCCACTATTTGCGTGATTGTGAGCCCCCATGAAAAGCCAGTATTTGCGTGATTGTGAGCACCCATGAACATCCAGTATTTGCGTGATTGTGAGCCCCCAAGAACAGCCAGTATTTGCGTGATTGTGAGCCCCCATGAACATCCACTATTTGCGTGATTGTGAGCCCCCATGAAAAGCCAGTATTTGCGTGATTGTGAGCACCCATGAACATCCAGTATTTGCGTGATTGTGAGCCCCCAAGAACAGCCAGTATTTGCGTGATTGTGAGCCCCCATGAACATCCACTATTTGCGTGATTGTGAGCCCCCATGAAAAGCCAGTATTTGCGTGATTGTGAGCACCCATGAACATCCAGTATTTGCGTGATTGTGAGCCCCCAAGAACAGCCAGTATTTGCGTGATTGTGAGCCCCCATGAACATCCACTATTTGCGTGATTGTGAGCCCCCATGAACAGCCACTATTTGCGTGATTGTGAGCCCCCATGAACAGCCAGTATTTGCTTGATTGTGAGCCCCCATGAACAGCCAGTATTTGCGTGATTGTGAGCCCCCCATGAACATCCACTATTTGTGTGATTGTGAGCCCCCATGAACATCCACTATTTGAGTGATTGTGAGCCCCCATGAAAAGCCAGTATTTGCGTGATTGTGAGCCCCCATGAACAGCCACTATTTGCGTGATTGTGAGCCCCCATGAACAGCCAGTATTTGCGTGATTGTGAGCCCCCATGAACATCCACTATTTGCGTGATTGTGAGCCCCCATGAACAGCCAGTATTTGCGTTATTGTGAGCCCCCATGAACAGCCAGTATTTGCGTGATTGTGAGCCCCCATGAACATCCACTATTTGCGTGATTGTGAGCCCCCATGAACAGCCACTATTTGCGTGATTGTGAGCCCCTATGAACAGCCACTATTTGCATGTTTGTGAGCCCCCATCACCCAACTCCCACGTCCCCTCCCACCAACCCAACCACCAACACCGTGGGCATGAGAGAGAGAGGTGTGCAGATGTAGATACTGTACGTTACTTATTATATTTTGTTCCCAAATCGTAAATACCTTGCTGCACCTGTCGACTCACCATCATGAACTTGAAATTAATGGCTCTTGACCCCTCGTGAATCATGGCCCCTTGTGAATATGGAGACCAGTGTGTTTATATACCACACTTTTGAAGAAACAAGACTTAAGCAGGGAATGAAAAAATGTTGGCTCTTTGCATTCTTTGAATGAAAAACAAAATTGGAATTGCAATAATCCCTCAATCCATTCCAAGGGTTTAAACATTATATTTCATGCAATGTGTCATCTTTTAGCTTTCAAGATTTCAAAACAACATCCACGTGGTTCACTGCACCAACACTGCACCAACACTGCACCCGACTTGCCGATATGTTTCGGTGATTAGGGAACAAGGGAAGGAAAAGAGGAAGAAATATGAACACTCGCAGTGATATCAGAAGTACATGGAGAAGAGGAAGAAGTTGTTTCTTGGGTTTGTTGATCTGGAGAAAGCATTCGATAGGGTTCCACGCGAACTAGTGACATGGGCATTGAGGAACTTAGGAGTGGAGGAATGGTTGATCAGAGTAGTGATGGCAATGTACAAAAGAGTGCGCACAGCTGTAAGGACGAAGGACGGGAACAGTGGTGAGTTTGAGGTGAAGGTGGGAGTGCATCAGGGGTCGGTACTAAGTCCACTACTATTTGTAGCTGTGATGGAGGTGCTGGCTCAGAACGTAAAGGAGGGTTTACCGTGGGAGTTGTTGTATGCAGATGATCTGGTGTTGATTGCGGAAAGTATGGATGGACTGAAGGAAAAGATGAACACGTGGAGGGAATGTATGGAGACAAAAGCTCTGAAGGTGAATATCGGAAAGACGAAGGTGATGGCAAGTGGTAAAGCATGTGGTGAGGTGGAAAGAACTGGGAAGTGGCCATGTGCTGTGTGCAGGAAGGGTGTCGGAGTGAACTCCATTCAATGTACAATGTGCGCTGAGTGGGTTCATCAAAAATGTAGTGGTCTGAGAGGGTCATTAACCAGTGTGGCAGCTACATTCAAATGTAAGGTGTGCACAGAGGGAGCTGCAGATGGAGGAAATGTTGAGTTGGATCTTGGAGACAGCGTGAAGCTGGAAGGTGTGAAAACATTTTGCTACCTCGGAGACATGCTGAATGGAGAAGGTGGATCAGACTCGGCAACGGTTGCTCGAGTGAGATGTGAATGGAAGAAGTTTCGGGAACTGAGTGGCGTGCTGATGAGGAGCGGAGTGTCGTTGAAGCTGAAGGGAAAGGTGTATGCTGCATGTGTGAGAAGTGTTATGATTTATGGGAGCGAGACATGGGTAATGAACGTAGAGCAGCAACGAAGGTTGGAAAGGGTGGAAATGCGAATGGTTCGGTGGATGTGCAGAGTATCGTTGAGAGAGAGGAAGACAAATGATGAATTGCGAAAGATGATGGGAATAGAGCCTGTGATTGATGATGTGAAGAGAAACAGGTTGAGATGGTTTGGTCATGTGTTGAGGAAGGATGAAAGTGACTGGTTGAGAAGAGTGATGGAAATGAATGTAGAAGGAAGTAGAGGATGGGGAAGACCGAGAAAGACTTGGCTAAAGATGGTGGAAGAAGAAATGCGGGCAAGGGGGTTAACAAGGAGAGATGCAGAAAATAGGGCAAAATGGAGAAGATTGTCATGGGGACCGCAAGGCTAACCCCCGCTCTAGCAGGGAACATGGCCTTAAAATGCATGTTGTGTGTTGTATTAACATTAATTACAACCACATTTGCTATTATATCAGATGTTGTAGTATTGATGATGTTATAGTATTTAGAGAGTTGTATTGACAATGTTGCAGTATTTAGGGAGTTGTACTATTTCGAATGTTGTAGTATTGTTATGAACTTTGGGGTAAAAGTCACTTCTTGGTCCGCCCTGGCCAATCACGAGTGGAAAATGGCCTTTTAATGCATGTTGTTGTTGTTGTTGTTGTTGCAGTGATATGTCAACCTATGTCGTGATGAAAGCAGGTGCCACCCACCATCTCAGGTCCACATAGCAAGGCCAATTTCCCGACCCGGATCTCAGTCAACGGAACATCTTCTCTTCTGGACTTGGTTATGACTAACTTCCCTGAAAATGTCTGCTGCTCTTCTTCTGCTCCGATCGGATCATCTGATCATGTCCTTGTTAAAGTGGACATCTCTCTGACCATCCTCAGGGAGCCTGCTCAGCGTCGACGAGTCTGGCATTTCACTCAGGCCAACTGGCACGGTCTTCAAGCAGCCATCAATCATCTGGACTGGTCTCCCATCTCTACCACCTCTGACATCAACTCATCCTGGGAATTCTTCCAAAGTAAATTGCTCTCTCTCATGCACAGATTTATCCCATCTCGTCTTCAGTTGTCATACCCTTCCTCCCGTCCATGGTACACGGAATCTTGTGGTGAGGCTGTTGCCCAGAAACAACTTGCCTTCGTCTCCTGGAAAGCAAATCCAACGGAAGGAAATCTCATTTCCTTTCACAAAGCCCGAAACAAGTGTGTGTCCACCCTCAGGAGAGCCAGGAAACAATATCTCTCCGTTCTCAAGACCGAACTCTCTTATCTGTCTCCCTCTTCCAAATCCTGGTGGCGTCTGGTCAAATCCGTTTCTGGTGTTTGTTCCCCCTCCATCCCCTCCCTTACCTCAAACGGCTATACAGCTGACTCCGCACGTGAAAAAGCTGAATGCCTCAACTCTGTGTTTGCCTCTAAATCTTGTGTCCCAAACCCATCCCTCTCTGTACCCACCATACCCAGTCGTACCCTGCTGCTCCTGGACTCCGTGTCCTTTCCTCCTGACAAGGTGGAAAAGTTTCTGTCAACCCTCGACTCTGATTCTGCAACTGGACCCGACGGCATCAGCCCACGGGTCCTAAAATCCTGCTCTGCTGCTCTATCTCACCCTCTCGCTGTTCTCTTCACCCTCTCTTTTGCTCAAGGTCAACTGCCATCTGCTTGGAAATCAGCCAACATCACCGCTTTGCACAAAAAAGGTGCAAAAACAGATCCTAGCAACTACAGACCAATCAGCCTTCTCCCAATTATCAGCAAAGTCATGGAATCCATCATTGCTTCTGATATGAAATCTTTCCTCTTCTCCAATGGCTTGATCTCTGATCATCAATTTGGTTTCAGACCAGGTCACTCTACTCTGGACATGCTGCTTCTGCTGTCTCAACAATGGATGGAGGTCCTCAATGCCAAACAGGAAATTAGAGCTGTCTCCCTCGACATATCACGTGCCTTCGACACGGTCTGGCACCCCGCTCTGCTCACCAAACTCTCCTCCTTTGGTATCCATGGAAATCTCCACGCATGGCTGGCGGACTTCCTCTCTAGTCGTCGTCAACGTGTGGCCCTGAATGGGTTTCTCTCATCTCCTCTTCCTGTTCAGGCTGGAGTTCCCCAAGGCAGTGTTCTGGGCCCCGTGCTTTTTCTGGTCTTCATCAATGATCTCTCTGACTCTCTCGAAAATCCTCTCTATCTCTTTGCTGATGACTCCACTCTCTGCCGCTCCATTCCTCTTCCCTCAGATCGGCAGTCTGCTGCCTCCTCACTCTCTGAAGACCTGGACAAAATCACAGACTGGTCAAACAAGTGGAACATGTCTTTCAATCCTGACAAATCTCACACTCTTACTATGTCTCTCCGAAAAGATCGACTGGACAACCCTCCCATCTACTTTCTCAACAATCCTCTCCAAGAAGTTCTGTCGCTCAAGATTTTGGGTCTCACTATCTGCCATGATCTTTCTTGGGAAAACCACATTTCCAAGCTGGCCTCCAAAGCCAGTCGCCGACTGGGCATCCTCCGTCGTGCGAAGTCCTTCCTCGGCACACCTGAGCTCCTCACCACATACAAGGCTTTCATCCGCAGCTCAATGGAATACTGTTCTCCCCTATGGGCCGGTGCTCCTGCCTCACACCTAGCTCGGCTTCACGCTGTTGAAACCAAAGCTTTCAGAATTATTGGAATCTCCCGCGATGAAGCTATCTCTGAGGGCCTTTCACTCACTCACCGCAGGCAGGTAGGTGGTCTTTCTGTCTTCTACCGACTCCTCTCCGGCCTTGCACCCCCAGCTCTCTCTGTGCTCTGTCCCCCAAATATTCCTACAGGTCGCACAAGATCTGCCAGCAACCCTCTGATGGTTAAACTGCCGAAATCTCGGCTCTCCGCTCACCTTCACTCTTTCATTCCTCTTTTCTCCCGCCTCTGGAACAAACTCCCTCACTCCCTTCAATCCCACTCCTCCCTCCAGGTCTTTAAAACAGCTGTTCACCACCATCTCTTATCTTCCCCCATCCAAAACCTTGATCTTTTCTACCCCCGCTAATTCACCCCAGATCCACCTTGTTTGAAATTCCAACTTCTTTCCTGGAAGTCCTGGCAGTGTCCATATGTTTTATACCTCTCCCACTGCCCCCTTCCCACGCCCCCCCCCCCCCCCCAAAGCCCTCGCCCTCTCTCAGATCTCTCGATGTCTCCATGTCTCTCGGTCCCTGCTCTCAAATGTTGTGTTTGTGTCCTTCCCCCTCTCTCCCCATCTTGTCTACCGCTCCCTATGTTATATGTTTTATGTGTCGGTTTGTCTTTCTGTGTGATTAATGTTCGCTCTTTCACGAGCCTCGATATTGTATACAAAAAAAAAAAAAAAAAAAAAAAAAAAAAAAAAAAAAAAAAAAAACTTTGATTGTTAGGTGAACACCTTCCTGCACAACACAATTCCATTGTTGCAATTCAAACATCACAACCTCTCCTGCTTAGCTTAGCCATAAACGTTGTCATCGGCACACGGATGAGACAATGACAATGTCAAACCAACTGCACTTTGCCAGGTAACCCCCACAGTGCAACACAAGAGGAACACGAGATGTACAGTATAATGTCTGGAAGTACCTTACCCGCTAGGATAGGCCTGGAGGGAAGAATCTTCAGTATTGATCAAAGAGTTAGAAGAAAAAGAGGTGGTGGAGGCAGTGGAAATGCGCCACTGGGAATGTGCAGGACTCATGACGGAGCGAACGATCGAACGCGCTCGGCTTCCTCTACGTTCCTCTACCTCGGGCTGTCGATCGTGGGTTGGGTGAAGGGAGGTGGTATATATGGGACATTGAGACAAAATGGACATTGTCTGCACACACACCATACTAACCAGGCCACCACCCGTGCACACACACCATACTAACCAGGCCACCACCCATGCACACACACCATACTAACCAGGCCACCACCCATGCACACAAACCATACTAACCAGGCCACCACCCATGCACACACACCATAATAACCAGGCCACCACCCATGCACACACACCATACTAACCAGGCCACCACCCATGCACACACACCATACTAACCAGGACACCACCCATGCACACACACCATATTAAGCAGGACACCACCCATGCACACACACCATACTAAGCAGGACACCACCCATACACACACACCATATTAAGCAGGACACCACCCATGCACACACACCATATTAAGCAGGACACCACCCATACACACACACCATATTAAGCAGGACACCACCCATACACACACGTCATACGAGGCAGGACACCACCCATACACACACACCATATTAAGCAGGACACCACCCATACATACACACCATATTAAGCAGGACACCACCCATGCACACACACCATAATAACCAGGACACCACCCATGCACAGCAATACACAGGGCTTCACGAACATAGAGCAGTAAACAGAGCACTGTGTACACGTAGCACTAACTGGGGCATCAAGTACGCACAGCAATACCTGACCCGCGGCACCAATCATGTTACATCAGACTCGGTGGTGCAATGGTTGCGGTATCTGGTTATCTGGTGTCTGCACCAAGGCTGGGCCTAGCTGTCCAAAACCCGGTTGTGATACCAAAAATGGAATGTGCTGCTTTCTTGCTTCATGTTCGACACTTAAAAGGATAAGAGAACGGACAATCCCAATAGTTTGGCATCTTTGGGGAGAAGAAAAGGACTTCTTAGAAAATGCCCCACTGAGTGTGGTGAGAAAGGCGTGGGCCTTGTTGTGAGGTCGCTGGTACCCAGCGTACACCAGGAAGTGACGGCACTTCCCCAAGGCTTAGCAGCTGTGTTGTCTCGTCTAACAGTCTCGTGCTGTGTCTTGTGTGTTCATTTGTATGTCAATGTGTGTGTGCTATGTGGGTGAGGCAGGTGCACTACAAGCTCTAGATCCCGTATAACTATTAAAAACATACTAGGGGCACCGAGCACGCATAAAGATAACCAGGGCTCCGCACACGCATAAAGATAACCAGGGCCCCACACATGCATAAAGATAACCGGGGCTCCGCACACGCATAAAGATAACCGGGGCTTCGCACACGCATAAAGATAACTGGGGCTCCGCACATGCATAAAGATAACCGGGGCTCCGCACACGCGTAAAGACAACCGGGGCTCCGCACACGCATAAAGATAACCAGGGCTCCGCACAAGCATAAAGATAACCGGGGCTCTGCACACGCATAAAGCTAACCGGGGCTCCGCACACGCATAAAGATAACCGGGGCTCCGCACACGCATAAAGATAACCGGGGCTCCGCACACGCATAAAGATAACCGGGGCTCCGCACACACATAAAGATAACCAGGGCTCCGCACACGCATAAAGCTAACCGGGGCTCCGCACACACATAAAGATAACCAGGGCTCCGCACAAGCATAAAGATAACCGGGGCTCTGCACACGCATAAAGCTAACCGGGGCTCCGCACACGCATAAAGATAACCAGGGCTCCGCACAAGCATAAAGATAACCGGAGCTCTGCACACGCATAAAGATAACCGGGGCTCCGCACACGCATAAAGATAACCAGGGCTCCGCACAAGCATAAAGATAACCGGGGCTCTGCACACGCATAAAGCTAACCGGGGCTCCACACACGCATAAAGATAACCGGGGCTCCACACACGCATAAAGATAACCAGGGCTCCGCACACGCATAAAGATAACCGGGGCTCCGCACACGCATAAAGATAACCAGGGCTCCGCACACGCATAAAGATAACCAGGGCCCCACACACGCATAAAGATAACCGGGGCTCCGCACATGCATGAAGATAACCAGGGCCCCACACACGCATAAAGATAACCAGCGCTCCGCACACGCTTAAAGATAACCAGGGCTCCACACACGCATAAAGATAACCGGGGCTCCGCACACGCATAAAAATAACCAGGGCCCCACACACGCATAAAGATAACCAGGGCCCCACACACGCATAAAGATAACCAGGGCCCCGCACACGCATAAAGATAACCAGGGCTCCGTCACTGGTGGTATTGTATGACCATGCATTCTGGCCCTACGGGGTCAGGATGCTTGTGTTTTGAATGACCATGTGCTTCAGCCTTGGGGTTGAAGTGCATGTGTATGCTAATGGGACAGTCTTGATAGACGCTGTGCCTTGGCGGTGGGGTCAATGTGCACGTCCAAGGCTGTTCAAATGTTTTATTTTTTACCTTTTTTATTATAAAAAAGGCAGGCCACGGACTGGCCTCAAAAAGACCAGGGCTCCGCACACGCATAAAGCTAAACCAGGGCTCCGCACACGCATAAAGATAACCAGGGCCTCACACACGCATAAAGATAACCAGGGCCCCGCACACGCATAAAGATAACCAGGGCCCCAGACACGCATAAAGATAACCAGGGCTCCACACACGCATAAAGATAACCAGGGCCCCACACACGCATAAAGATAACCAGGGACCCACACCAGCATAAAGATAACCATGTCTCCACACACGCATAAAGATAACCAGGGCCCCACACACGCATAAAGATAACCTGGGCCCCAGACAGGCATAAAGATAACCAGGGCTCCACACACACCTAAAGATAACCAGGGCCCCACACAAGCATAAAGATAACCGGGGCCCCACACACGCATAAAGATAACCAGGGCCCCACACATGCATAAAGATAACCAGGGCTCCACACACGCATAAAGATAACCAGGGCTCCACACATGCATAAAGATAACCAGGGCCCCACACACGCATAAAGATAACCAGGGCCCCACACACGCATAAAGATACCCAGGGCTCCGCACACGCATAAAGATAACCGGGGCTCCGCACACGCATAAAGATAACCAGGGCACCAAGCATGCACCACACTGACATTGCACCAAGCATACACCACACTGACAGGGCACCAAGCATGCACCACACTGACATTGCACCAAGCATACACCACACTGACAGGGCACCAAGCATGCACCACACTGACAGGGCACCAAGCATGCACCACACTGACAGGGCACCAAGCATGCACCACACTGACAGGGCACCAAGCATGCACCACACTGACAGGGCACCAAGCATGCACCACACTGACAGGGCACCAAGCATGCACCACACTGACAGGGCACCAAGCATGCACCACACTGACAGGGCACCAAGCATGCACCACACTGACAGGGCACCAAGCATGCACCACACTGACAGGGCACCAAGCATGCACCACCCTGACAGGGCACCAAGCATGCACCACACTGACAGGGCACCAAGCATGCACCACAATGACAGGGCACCAAGCATGCACCAAACTGACAGGGCACTAAGCATGCACCACACTGACAGGGCACCAAGCATGCACCACACTGACAGGGCACCAAGCATGCACCACACTGACAGGGCACCAAGCAGGCACCACCCTGACAGGGCACCAAGCATGCACCACACTGACAGGGCACCAAGCATGCACCACTATGACAGGGCACCAAGCATGCACCAAACTGACAGGGCACTAAGCATGCACCACACTGACAGGGCACCAAGCATGCACCACACTGACAGGGCACCAAGCATGCACCACACTGACAGGGCACCAAGCATGCACCACACTGACAGGGCACCAATCATGCACCACACTGACAGGGCACCAAGCATGCACCACACTGACAGGGCACCAAGCATGCACCCCACTGACAGGGCACCAAGCATACACCATGTAATGAAAATGTATCTAAGTTGAACCCAGGTGATGCTCTTTCCATCCGCTGAGAGGCGTCTATAAGAACTCGGACGGCCATCGCTCCGAGACACTCCTGCGACATTTATTCTATGACATGTAGAAATCGAATGGTGCGTATACTTAGACAATCTAGGCTTGCTTGCATTGATTGATAATTACTGAACTATCTCCATGATTCCATGATTCTGATATATTGCATGATTGTATTTTTACAGGATGTGCCAGAGATCAAATTGTCATTAAACCTACCATCAGGTCAAAGTTGTGGAACTCTCTTTCATTACAATTAATGACAATTTGTCTCGCCGTCTGATCGAGAACGAGAGGCGAACGGGAGCGACATGGCAGGACACACAATGATCCAGGTGCCGCAATTTCCAGCCGACCCGCAAGCAGCGGACGCGGGCGCGGACCTGACACATTGACTGAAAACCTTGGATAATCAATTCAAAGCCCAGGAAGCCGCCGTCACCAATGAAACGAAATTGGAGGTGCTACAAACAAAAGTGCATCACAACGTGTACCGCGCGATCGAACAATGCGTGACATTCGATGCGGCAGTAGCAGAGCTGAAGCGTATTTACATCAAGAAACGAAGCGCGGTTTATTCCCGGCACCTGCTCGCAATATGGAAACAACAACCCACGGAGACTTTAGATCATTTCGCGCAAGAGCTCCGGCGTCTGCTGACTGACAGTGCACCGGAGGTACGTACACATGAACAAGTTTGTGATGATCTTGTACGCGATTCTTTCGTCTCAGGACTCAGATCCCCAGTAGTGAGACAAAGACTTCTTGAAGAAGCCGACTTGACGCTCGCTGAAGCCCTGCGGCTGGCTCACGTCTATACCCAAGCACGGGAACAATCCGACGCGTATGAACACACATACGTCACTGCGGGGACATCTCGGCAAGCTCGACCGGAGAGAGCGACCGCCGAGGACGCGGATGCAGCCACGGCATCCCTGCCGGAATCGGAGACCCCGGCCGCTCCCGAGGAAGACCCTGATCCGGGCTTGACGGCCGCAGCAGCTGCCGGACCAAAGCCCGGACGTAACGCTACGTGCTATTTCTGCGGTAACCGAAAACATCTCAGGTCTGTTTGTCCGGCTCGAGATGCGACATGTCATTTGTGCACAAAGATAGGGCATTTTGCAAAGGTTTGCCGAACGGTGACGCGGGGCAAACGAACCCGCTCGACAATGAATGTGCTTATCGCCGAGCCAGCGGGCCGAACGAAGTGCGGGGTGCCTCGCCCGACTTTGATGAGGATCGCACCTTCCCGTGGGCCCCAGGCTGAGCGCTTGACCTTGGTGAGGTTCATCGCGCTGACTAAACAAGTGGCTCAGACACGACAGAACGCGGTGCGACCGACCTTGGCCGGCATTCTTCCGCGCCCCTGCCAACTGTCCGATTCGGCCACCCGAACGGCTAATGTTGGCTTTGAAACTCCGCGCGTGACACGAGCACCATCCGGAGGCTGCTCGTACAAACTACAAGCTACTGCTACGGCAAGGAAAACTCTAGCTCGCGTTGGATTCACTCGCGAGGCGCGAGCACCGCGCCTAGGCGACGCGATAACTGCAGGTCCACCTGGCCTGGCTCGAGCTATAATTCCACTCATGATCGAGGGAATTTTTGCTAGTGCGTTGATCGATACAGGTTCCACAGATAGTTATGTTGATTATCGACTGGTGCAAAAACATGGATGGCCGATTCTTGGGACAAGACGTCGGATCTTTATGGCCTCTCAGGGGCTTAGGCTCAGCACAAAAGGGGAATGTCGATTGAAGCTTGTGATAAAGGGACGAATGTTTCCGGACGTGCATCTCATGGTCTTACCAGCATTATGTGCAGATGTTTTGCTAGGACATGATTTTCTCAAGTGACATGGACGGTTGGAAATGGAATTTGGTGGCACTGATACGCTTGCTGTGTGCGCTCTTGCAGGGATGGAATTTGAGCTGCCGTCGCTGTTCCCCAATATGACCACGGACTGTACCGCCTGTAGGGGTTACATCGCGACGCTACTCACGAGCTGATGCGCAATTCATTGCGGAAGAAACGGCCCAGCTATTAAAGGAAGGTATCATAGAACCTAGTCGGTCGCCATGGCGGGCCCAAGTTCTAGTGGTACGAAGTGAAGCGCATCGCAAACACATGGTAATCGACTATTCACAGACGATTAATCGATTTACACAGCTGGACGCCTACCCCCTACCGGGGATTGACTCCCTGGTTCGACAGGTGGCCCAGTACACGGTCTATAGCACTCTCGATCTGCGTAGTGCGTATCATCAAATCCACATCTCCGAGGCCGACCGTATCTATACCGCGTTTGAATCGGGTCAAAGGTTATACTAGTTCACCCGGCTACCTTTTGGGGTCACAAACGGGGTCGCGTGTTTTCAGAGGGCTATGGATGACCTCATCGCTAAGGAGAACTTGACCGACGTCTTTGTATATCTGGACAATCTCATGGTTTGCGGGCATGACCAGGAACATCATGATGCAAATCTGAAGCGCTTCCTCGAGGTCGCGCAGTGGTATCGCTTAACTATGAATGAGGCTAAATGTCGTTACTCCGCGCGCACGATAGATCTCCTGGGGTACACCGTGACCCACGGCTATGTTGCTCCAGATAAGGAGCGTCTGCGACCCTTGCTCGACATGGCCCCGCCCTGCGATCGTGCTTCGCTGAAGCGTGCTCTCGGGCTGTTCGCCCATTATTCTAAGTGGGTGCAAAATTTCTCCATGAAACTCCGCCCACTTGTGGACTGCGAAGCGTTCCCCATGAGCCTTGATGCCAAGGCTGCTTTTCATGGCCTTAAGTCCGACATCGCTGGGGCCGCTGTGGCGACGATTGACGATACAAATCTTTCGTTTTGGAAAGTGATGCCTCAGATCATGCGATAGCAGCGACTCTCTCCCAAGGGGGGCGCCCTGTGGCTTTCTTTTCGCGAACTCTGACCTCCGCTGAGCGGAGACATTCATCTGTCGAAAAGGAAGCGTACGCGATCGTCGAGTCGATTCGGCGTTGGCGTCCCTATTTGATCGGACGATGCTTCCAAATTATCACGGACCAACAGAGCGTTGCGTTTATGTACGACACCCTGCATGCTCAACGCATTAAGAATGAGAAAATCACACGCTGGCGCATCGAACTCGCCGATTTCTGCTACACCATCAAATATCGCCCAGGGAGGGACAACCTGGGTGCCGACGCCTTATCGCGGCCGGCAACGTGTGCGGGCCTCATATCTTTGGAGGGTCTGCGCGCTTTGCACGACACTCTGTGTCATCCTGGGGTGACGCGTTTCGCTCATTTTGTGCGTTGTCGTAATCTGCCATACTCGGTTGAGGACATTCACCAGGTCTGTCGCGACTGTACTGTATGTGCTGAACTCAAACCGCGTTTTTACAACCCTCCTATGGGGACGCTGGTCAGAGCTACTAGGCCATGGGAGAGGTTGGCGATGGACTTCAATGGGCCGCTGCCGGCATCGAGTAACTCTCGTTATCTGCTCACTATCGTTGATGAGTACTCGCGATTCCCTTTCGCTTTCACATGCGCAGATTTGACGGCCGCCACAGTTATACGGTGTCTGCAGAACTTGTTTTCTATGTTTGGGAATCCGGCCTACGTGCATACCGATCGAGGAGCGGTGTTCCTGTCCCAGGAAGTGAGGAGCTTCTTACTTCAGCATAATGTCGCTTCTAGCTATACCACCCCGTATAGTCCACAGGCGAATGGGCAGGTCGAACACTTCAATGGGATTATATGGAGGGCCGTCACGCTAAGCCTTAGGTCCCTCGGCTGGGGCCTAGATAAATGGGCTTGGTCGTTACCTGCGGCGCTGAACTCAATCAGGGCTTTACTATGTATGGCCACCAACCAGACTCCTCACAAACGGATGTTTCATCACCCAAGGAGCTAGGGGAGTATCCGATCTTTACCTAGTTGGCTTGCTGAGCCGGGGCCGGCCTACCTCAAACGTGCGGTTCGCACGAGCAAGTATGATCCCCTAGTGGATAAGGTGCAGGTACTCCAAGCTAATCCCGAGCATGCTCGCGTGTTGATGGCTGATGGACGCGAGTCCACTGTCTCCATACGCCACCTGGCCCCTTGCGGGGACAGCGGCGAACCAATTTACGAGTCTATGGACTCTCCTGTGGCTCCGCCTATGGAGCATCAGCCGAACAAATACACCCCTGCCCGTTGGCACTGAGGTGCCACCCTCCTCACCTGACTCAGGCGGCTACTCCGACGCGGGGGACACCGGACTTGGGGATGTGGTACCCGGTAGTTTCCGGACCCGTGCAGGCAGGGAAATTTGTCGCCCCGATCGCTATGGATGGACCGACTGACATGTACTGACATCGCTGCTATACTAATGCTGCTGCATGCTTGATTCCTGCCTAGTGGAAGTGTAGTTCCAACGGTGGGGAGAATGTAATGAAAATGTATCTAAGTTGAACCCAGGTGTTATGCTCTCTCCATCCGCTGAGAGGCGTCTATAAGAACTCGGACGGCCATCGCTCCGAGACACTCCTGCGACATTTATTTGATGACATGTAGAACTCGAATGGTGCGTATCCTTAGATAATCTAGGCTTGCTTGCATTGATTGATAATTACTGAACTATCTCCATGATTCCATGATTCCATGATTCTGATATATTGCATGATTGTACTTTTAAAGGATGTGCCAGAGATCAAATTGTCATTAAACCTACCATCAGGTCAAAGTTGTGGCACTCTCTTTCATTACACACCACACTGACAGGGCACCAAGCATGCACCACACTGACAGGGCACCAATCATGCACCACACTGACAGGGCACCAAGCATGCACCACACTGACAGGGCACCAAGCATGCACCAAACTGACAGGGCACCAAGCATGCACCAAACTGACAGGGCATCAAGCATGCACCACACTGACAGGGCACCAATCATGCACCACACTGACAGGGCACCAATCATGGACCACACTGACAGGGCACCAAGCATGCACCACACTGACAGGGTACCAATCATGCACCACACTGACAGAGCACCAATCATGCACCACACTGACAGGGCACCAAGCATGCACCAAACTGACAGGGCACCAAGCATGCACCACACTGACAGGGCACCAAGCATGCACCACACTGACAGGGCACCAAGCATGCACCAAACTGACAGGGCACCAAGCATGCACCACATTGACAGGGCACCAAGCATGCGCCACACTGACAGGGCACCAAGCATGCACCACACTGACAGGGCACCAAGCATGCACCACACTGACAGGGCACCAATCATGCACCACACTGACAGGGCACCAAGCATGCACCGCACCAACCAAGGTTCCCCATGTATGCACTGCACCAACTAAAGGTACCCATGCATGCACCGCACCAACCAGGGCTCCCCATGTATGAACCGCACCAACCAAGGCTCCCCATGTACGCACCGCACCAACCAAGGCTCCCCATGCACGCACCGCACCAACCAAGGCTACCCATGCACGCACCGCACCAACCAAGGCTCCCCATGCATGCACCGCACCAACCAAGGCTCCCCATGCACGCACCACACCAAACAAGGCTCCCCATGCATGCACCGCACCAACCAAGGCTCCCCATGCACGCACCGCACCAAACAAGGCTCCCCATGCATGCACCGCACCAACCAAGGCTCCCCATGCATGCACCGCACCAACCAAGGCTCCCCATGCATGCACCGCACCAACCAAGGCTCCCCATGCACGCACCGCACCAAACAAGGCTCCCCATGCATGCACCGCACCAAACAAGGCTCCCCATGCATGCACCGCACCAACCAAGGCTCCCCATGCACGCACCGCAATAATGAACGGTTTGTGTGCACACCGCACTAAGTGGAATGAATGCGTACCACTTACCAGCACTCGCACACCATATTGCTTTTCTACTTTTTCTCGTAAGAGACGAAAGCAATTCTCCATTCGCTCGTGGAAAGGACGCAGATCATCTGATACCTTCTCTGCATGGATCTTTATTCCAGTAGCAAGCAAAGGAATCTGGAATGAGGGTCAATACACCATGGTAACAATACACAATTCGAACCGGGGAACGGTACACGCACATGCACACACTACCAACTCCCGAAATAATACAACTACTAGAAAATGACAACTCCCTAAATATTACAACCCCCTAAATACTACAACTCCCTAAATATTACAACCCCCTAAACACCACTACTCCTGAAATATTACAACTCCCAAAATACTATTGTGAATTTGGGGGTAGTGATATATAGATTCAGGTAGATCTGCATAGGTAGGTGCTCCAATGATCGTGGGTAGAAAGAACCATTTCGATGTACATAAGTCAGGGACCTGTTTCGCCCAAATGTCAGATTAAGTGTATATTTGTCCCGATTACGAGGAATGGGGCATGTTATCTAGTTATAGGGATAATATTAACTACTACCTTGTTCGCCAAACCTCTGTGATATATCCTTTGTCCCTTATGGCACGACACATAAACACTAGTGAGGAATCCCACCATTAAAAGCACCACACACACTAATTAAATCCCCCCCCCCCCAATCCCCCAAATAGAAAAACCACCAATAGGCCAGACATTAACAACAGGGCTAACAACACCGCCTGGTTGAACACACATTGCTCAAGCAGGCCGAAGAACGCTCCGGAGACTCGTGATTGGCCAGGGCGGACCAAGAAGTGACTTTTACCCCAAAGTTCATAACAATACTACAACATTCGAAATAGTACAACTCCCTAAATACTGCAACATTGTCAATACAACTCTCTAAATACTATAACATCATCAATACTACAACATCTGATATAATAGCAAATGTGGTTGTAATTAATGTTAATACAACACACAACATGCATTTTAAGGCCATGTTCCCTGCTAGAGCGGGGGTTAGCCTTGCGGTCCCCATGACAATCTTCTCCATTTTGCCCTATTTTCTGCATCTCTCCTTGTTAACCCCCTTGCCCGCATTTCTTCTTCCACCATCTTTAGCCAAGTCTTTCTCGGTCTTCCCCGTCCTCTACTTCCTTTGACATTCATTTCCATCACTTTTCTCAACCAGTCACTTTCATCCTTCCTCAACACATGACCAAACCATCTCAACCTGTTCCTCATCACAGCATCCATCACAGGCTCTATTCCCATGTTAATGTACACCGATATCTCCGAATGTCCTTGTCGTTAATATGAGATTGATCTACAGGATAAACCCTGAGCCTGAGATGTGTTAAAAAAGCAAATCACGTGCCGTTTACATGAATTGGCCCAAGAGAAGCGTCAGTTATAATAACAACTCGTTCGTTCGTTCGTTCGTTCTTCGACCACGTGTTTCTCCCCCATTTCCCCAGATAGATTGTCAAATTTCAACTCGTTATTTTATCGTCCATGCGTTATTGTTTTGATTATAGTTACTTTTGGTTTGAATTTCCTGTAACTTGTAATTATTTAATCGTGTTCTGCTCCTCGTGTGCGGCCTTGTAGTTGTACCCCCGTCGGTGTTTGTTATCTTAATCGTGTTTTGCTTGGCTCTTAGTTTTTTTCCCTTCTACCCCGAACATAATACTCTGTCTAACGTTCTAAATCCCCACCTCCCCCCCCCCCCACCCCCAAAAACCAAACAAACAAACAAAAAAACCAAAAACATGTATTTTCCTTTCTCCACGTGTACTGTTGACTCATCCTGTATTTTCTGTCCAGGTGTGCTGTTCGCCCCGCCCCCATTAACTCCTTGCCATCCACCGTTTGCCCTTCACGTGACTCGTGGTGGTCCGTCTCGGCTCTCCCCCCGTTGGTATTTTTGTGCACATAAGATTGTTCACGGTTCTGTTTAAATATTATTTAAATATGTATAACCTTTCCCCTTCAGTGTTTAACTCAGTGGTATTTTACAACACGCTGTTTTTCTTCCTATTTAAAAGGATTTTCTCAATTTCCTCTCCAACTCATTCCACCTCAAAAAAAAGAAATTCAATATCTTATACGTCTCCCTCACTACATGGTCTAAATTCACATTCATTCCATCCCTCCTCCATCATTCTGAACCGGATTGCTAACTTGAAAATCACAACAAACCCAATTTGTTTTCAATGTTCGTCTTTCATTAATCATCCACTTTCTAAACTCCCCTCTTGCCCCTCCCATCCAAATCCCTCCCCTTGCACCTACACTCCTAAACTCCCCCCTTGCCCCGCCACTCTTAAACTCCCCCCCTACCCCTCCACTCCTGAACTCCCCCCTTGCCCTTCCACTCCTAAACTCCCCCCTCACTCCTCCCCTTCAAAACTCCCCCCCCAACCCCTCCCATTCAAATCTCCCCCCATACCATTCCTCTCCAATTCTCCCTCCTCCCCCCTCCTCCTCAAAGCTGCCTCCTCCCCACTTCGTCTCCCTTCTATCTCATACCTCCACCCCCCCCAACCTTCTTCTTTCCTTTGCCCCCCCTCAAACAACCCCTCTCTGTGCCTCATCCCTTCACCTTCAAACCTTTCATCCTCCTCATCCTTCCCTTTCTTGGAACTCTTCTGCAATCGCTGACACACTAACAACTGCTCTCCCTACCTCCCCCTCTCATCCTTCATCTTACCCTACTCCTCCCCTCCCCTGTCCTGTACCCGATGCTCCCCCTCTCTCTTCATTAACGGTATGGACCTCAAACATCCGGGGCCTTCGCTCAAACCTGACTGATCTCTCCATACAGGTTGCTTCTGACAATCCAGACTTGATCTGCTTAACAGAGACTTTCCTCCTTCAAGATGTCCCTGATTCCTTAATATCTCTTCCTGGTTACTCCCTCCTCCGGTATAATAGACCTGAGCCTCGGCCTGGTGGTGGGGTGGCTATCTTTATCAAAAACTCTCTTCCTCACTCTCCTTGCACTGCCCTCTCTCCTCCTCACCCCCAGGAGTACCTCTGGCTACGGCTTCCTCTCCGCTCCCACCTTTTGTTCATATGTGTTCTGTACCGTCCCCCAAACAGTGATGACTCCATCTACATTTCACTGTCTGACAACATGGACCAACTTCTATCCACTCATCCCAACTCTCTCTTCCTCATATGTGGTGACTTCAATTGTCATAATTCCACCTGGTTGGGTGTGGGTTCCTCTCTCACCAGTCATGGCACCTCAGCAAAGGACTTCTGTGACTCACTGGGATTGACACAATCTGTCAATTTCCCGACCCGGATCTCAGCCAATGGAGTATCTTCTCTTCTAGACTTGGTTATGACTAACTTCCCTGCTAATGTCTGCTGCTCTTCTTCTGCTCCAATCGGTTCTTCTGATCATGTGCTTGTCAAAGTGGACATCTCTCTGGCCATTCTCAGAGAGCCTCCTCAGCGTCGACGAGTCTGGCATTTCACTCAGGCCGACTGGGACGGTCTTCAAGCAGCCATCAATCATCTGGATTGGTCTCCCATCTCCACTGCCTCTGACATCAATTCTTCCTGGGAATTCTTCCAAAGCAAACTGATCTCTCTCATGCACAGATTTATCCCATCTCGCCTTCAGTTGTCTTACCCTTCCTCCCGTCCATGGTACACTGAATCTTGTGGTGAGGCAGTTGCCCTGAAACAACTTGCCTTTGCCTCTTGGAAGGCTAATCCAACTGAAGGAAATCTCAGTTCCTTCCACCAAGCTTGGAACAAGTGTGTGTCTACCCTCAGGAGTGCCAGGAAGCACTATCTCTCCTCACTCAAGAATGAACTCTCAAACCTGTCTCCTTCCTCCAAATCCTGGTGGCGTCTGGTCAAATCCGTTTCTGGTGTTTGTTCCCCCTCCATCCCCTCCCTTACCTCAAATGGCCACACAGTTGACATCGCACGTGACAAAGCCGAATGCCTCAACTCTGTGTTTGCCTCAAAATCCTTAGTCCCAAACCCATCTCTCTCTGTTCCCACCTTTCCCAGTCGAACCAAACTGCTCCTGGACTCTGTGACCTTCTCTCCTGACAAGGTGGAGGAGTTTTTGTCAAACCTCGACTCTGATTCTGCAACTGGACCAGATGGCATCAGCCCACGGGTCCTAAAATCCTGCTCTGCCGCTCTATCTCACCCTCTCTCTGTTCTTTTCACCCTATCCTTTGCTCAAGGTCATCTGCCAGCATCCTGGAAATCAGCAAACATTACCGCTTTACACAAAAAAGGTGCAAAAACAGATCCTTGCAACTACAGACCAATCAGCCTGCTCCCAATTATCAGCAAAGTCATGGAATCCATCATTGCTTCGGATATGAAATCTTTCCTCTTCTCCAATGGCTTGATCTCTGATCATCAATTTGGTTTCAGACCAGGTCACTCTACTCTGGACATGCTGCTTCTGCTGTCTCAACAATGGATGGAGGTCCTCAATGCCAAACAGGAAATCAGAGCTGTCTCCCTTGACATATCACGTGCCTTCGATACGGTCTGGCACCCAGATCTGCTCACCAAACTCTCCTCCTATGGTATCCATGGAAATCTCCATGCATGGCTTGCGGACTTCCTCTCTGGTCGTAGTCAACGTGTGGCCCTGAATGGATTTCTCTCATCTCCCCTTCCCATTCAGGCTGGAGTTCCCCAAGGCAGTGTGCTGGGCCCTGTGCTTTTTCTGGTCTTTATCAATGATCTCTCCGACTCTCTGGAAAATCCTCTGTATCTCTTTGCTGATGACTCCACTCTCTGCCGCTCCATTCCTCTTCCCTCAGATCGGCAGTCTGCAGCCTCCTCACTCTCTGAAGACCTGGACAAAATCACAGACTGGTCAAACATGTGGAACATGTCTTTCAATCCTGACAAATCTCACACTCTTACTATGTCTCTCCGAAAAGATCGACTGGACAACCCTCCCATCTACTTTCTCAACAATCCTCTCCAAGAAGTTCTGTCGCTCAAGCTTTTGGGTCTCACCATCTGCCATGATCTTTCTTGGGAAAACCACATTTCCAAGCTGGCCTCCAAAGCCAGTCGCCGACTGGGCATCCTCCGTCGTGCGAAGTCCTTCCTAGGCACACCTGAGCTCCTCACCACATACAAGGCTTTCATCCGCAGCTCAATGGAATACTGTTCTCCCCTATGGGCTGGTGCTCCTGCCTCACACCTGGCTCGGCTTCACGCTGTTGAATCCAAAGCTTTCAGAATCATTGGAATCTCCCGCGATGAAGCTATCTCTGAGGGCCTTTCACTCACTCACCGCAGGCAGGTAGGTGGTCTTTCTGTCTTCTACCGACTCCTCTCCGGCCTTGCTCCCCCAGCTCTCTCTGTGCTCTGTCCCCCAAATATTCCTACAGGTCGCACAAGATCTGCCAGCCACCCTCTGATGGTTAAACTGCCGAAATCTCGGCTCTCTGCTCACCTTCACTCTTTCATTCCTCTTTTCTCCCGCCTCTGGAACAAACTCCCACACTCACTTCAATCACACTCCTCCCTCCAGGTCTTCAAAACAGCTGTTCACCACCATCTCTTATCTTCCCCCATCCAAAACCTTGATCTTTTCTTCTCCCACTAATTCACCCCAGATCCACCTTGTTTGAAATTCCAACTTCTTTCCTGGAAGTCTTGGCAGTGTCCATATGTTTTATACCTCTCCCACCCCCCCCCCCCCTTCCCATGCCTCCCCCCCAAAGCCCTCTCCCTCCCACAGTTCTCTCGATGTCTCCATGTCTCTCGGTCCCTGCTCTCAAATGTTGTGTTTGTGTCCTTCCCCCTCTCTCCCCATCTTGTCTACCGCTCCCGATGTTATTTGTTTTGTGTGTCTGTTTGTCTTTCTGTGTGATTAATGTTCGCTCTTTCACGAGCCTCGATCTTGTATACAAAAAAACAACAACAAACAAACAAAAAAAAAAAACTCCATTCTTGGACAAAATATCGCATGTATGTCTTTGGAAGAACTCACCTGCCAGGAAATGAGGTCCTTCAGTTTTTCAATCTTGTCCAGTTCTTCTGGGTGTTCCTTTACATATTTGTCAGTGAAGAAAACCTGTGTTGGGAAAAGCAACATTCGGTTTGAATTGATGACAAATGCCAGACATTCCGGATTTCCGGCCCTAAAAACATCTTGATAAAAAGTAAACTGGCAGCAGTGACCTTTTCAGTTCAAAGCAAATGGATTTCTTGTTCTGTACTCCTGTGTTAGCACGGTTCTGTAGATCAGGTGAACTTTGCCTGCCTGCTATTACTCTTTTTTAACCATTGTACTCCAACGGACACATGGCTTTCTACATCTGCTGTGTGACTTGTTTGGACCAGGCAGGCAATGAGCAGTAGAACAGGTAGTTATAAACTTTCAGTACCTTCAGAAAGTATTCACAGCCCTTGACTTTATCCACATTTTGTTGTGTTACAGCCTCAATATCAAACGGGTTAAATTGAGATATTTTTTGTCACAGATCAACACACAATATTCCATAATGTCAAAGTAGAATTTTCCTAAAATACATTTTTACAAAATAATAAAAAATTCAATACAGAAATATCTACTTTACATAAGTATTCAACCCCCTGAGTCAATACTTCGTAGAAGCGCCTTTAGCAGTGATGACAGCTTCGAGTCTTCTTGGGCATGTCTGTATCGGGTATGCACATCTGGATTTGGGGAGTTTCTCCCAATCTTCCTTGCAGATTTGCTGAAGCTCTGTCAAGTTGGATGGGGAGCGTTAGTGAACAGCAATCTTCAAGTCTTTCCACAGATTCTCAATGGATTAAAGTCTGGGCATTGGCTGGGCCACTCAAGGACTTTCACGTTCTTGTTATGAAGCCATTCCAGTGTTGCTTTGGCTGTATACTTGGGGTCATTGTCCTGTTGGAACGTAAATCTTCACCGCAGTCTGACGTCTTTCGTACTCTGAAGGCATGTTTTTTTTTGTATACTAAGTCGAGGCTCATGTAAGAACTAACACATAGAACATATAATAAAGGGAGTGGGTGACAAGAGGAGGGAGAGAGAGGGAAGCACAAAAACAGTAGAAAACAGGGACAGTGGTAGATCTATGGAAGGGAGAGGGCTGGGGAGGGGAACACAGGATAAACAAGATGGACACAACAAGGTCTTCCAGGAAAGAAAACGGAATTTGAAAAAGGTGGATGTGTGGTATATAAACGGGGGTAGAAAAGATCAAGGTTTTTGAAAGGGGAAGATAAAATATGGCAATGAACAGTTGTTTTAAAGACCTGGAGGGAGGAGTGGGATTGAAGAGAGTGGGGGAGTTTGTTTCAGAGATGGGAAAAAGAGGAATGAAAGAGTGAAGGTGAGCAGAGAGTCATGATTTTGGTAGTTCAACAATAAGAGGGTTGTTGGCAGATCTAGTGCCATCTGTAGGAATATTTGGCGGACAGAGCAAAGACAGAGCTGGGGGAGCAAGGCCGGAGAGGAGTCGGTAGAAGAAAGAAAGACCACCAACCTGCCTGCGGTGAGTGAGTGAAAGGCCCTCAGAATCAGCTTCATCGCAGGAGATACCAATGATTCTGAAAGCTTTGGTTTCTACAGTGTGAAGCCGAGCTAGGTGTGAGGCAGGTGCACCAGACCAGAGGGGAGAGCAGTACTCCATCAAGCTGCACATGAAAGCCTTGTATGAGGTGAGAAGCTCAGGTGTGCCAAGGAAAGACTTAGGGAGAAGGAGGATGCCCAGTCGGTGACTGGCTTTGGAGGCGAGCTTGATGTGGTTTTCCCAGTAAAGATCATGACAGACAGTGAGACCCAAAAGGTTGAGTGACAGAACTTCTTTGAAAGGATTGTTGAGAAAGTAGATGGGAGGGTTGTCCAGGCGGTCTTTTCGGAGAGACATAGTAAGAGTGAGATTTGTCAGGATTGAAAGACATGTTCCACTTGTTTGACCAGTCTGTGATTTGTCCAGGTCTTCAGAGAGTGAGGAGGCTGCAGACTGCCGATCTGAGGGATGAGGTATGGAGCGGCAGATAGTGGAGTCATCAGCAAAAAGACAGAGAAGATTTTCCAGAGAGTCGGAGAGATCATTGATGAAGACCAGAAAAAGCACAGGGCCCAGAACACTACCTTGGGGAACTCCAGACTGAACAGGGAGGGGAGATGAGAAACCCATTCAGAGCCACACATTGGCTACGACCGGAGAGGAAGTCCGCAAGCCATGTGTGGAGGTTTCCATGGATACCATAGTAGGATAATTTGGTGAGCAGAGCTGTGTGCCAGACCGTATCGAAGGCACGTGATATGTCAAGGCAGATGGTTTTGATTTCCTGTTTGGCATTGAGGGCCTCCATCCATCGTTGAGACAGCAGAAGCAACATGTCCAGAGTAGAGTGACCTGGTCTGAAACCAAATTGATGATCAGAGATCAAGCCATTGGAGAAGAGGAAGGATTTGATATCTGAAGCAATGATGGATTCCATGACTTTGCTGATAATTGGAAGCAGGCTGATTGGTCTGTAGTTGCAAGGATCTGTTTTTGCACCTTTTTTGTGTAAAGTGGTGATGTTTGCTGATTTCCAAGATGTTGGCAGATGACCTTGAGTAAAAGAGAGGGTGAAAAGAACAGAGAGAGGGTGTGAAAGAGTGGCAGAGCAGGATTTTAGGACCAATGGGCTGATGCCGTCTGGTCCAGTTGCAGAATTAGTCGAGGTTTGACAGAAGCTTCTCCACCTTGTTAGGAGAGAAGAACACAGAGTCCAGGAGCAGTTGGGTTCGACTGGATAAGGTGGGTACAGAGAGGGATGGGTTTGGGACACAAGATTAGAGGCAAACACAGAGTTGAGGCATTCGGCTTTGTCATGTTTGTTGTCAGCTGTGTAGCCATTTGAGGTAACGGAGGGGATGGAGGAGGAACAAACACTAGAAACAGATTTGACCAGATGCCACCAGGATTAGGAGGAGGGAGACACTTTTGAGAATTCAGTCTTGAGAGTAGAGCGATATTATTTGCTGGCCCTCCTGAGGGTAGACACACACTTGTTCCGAGCTTTGTGGAAGGAACTGAGATTGCCTTCAGTTGGATTAGTCTTCCAAGAGGCAAAGGCAAGTTGTTTCAGGGCAACTGCCTCATCACAAGATTCCATGTACCATGGACGAGAGGAAGGGTAAGACAACTGAAGACGAGATGGGATAAATCTGTGCATGAGAGAGAGCAGTTTGCTTTGGAAGAATTCCCAGGAAGAATTGATGTCAGAGGCAGTAGAGATGGGGGACCAGTCCAGATGATTGATGGCTGCTTGCAGACCATGCCAGTCAGCTTGAGTGAAATGCCAGACTCGTCGCCACTGAGGAGGCTCTCTGAGAATGGCCACAGAGATGTCCACTTTAACAAGCACATGATCAGAAGAACCGATTGGAGCAGAAGAAGTGCAGCAGACATTTTCAGGGAAGTTAGTCATAACCAAGTCTAGAAGATATGAAGCTCCGTTGCCTGAGATCCGGGTTGGGAAATTGACAGATTGTGTCAGTCCCAGTTGGTCGCAGAAGTCCTTTGCTGAGGTGCCATGGCAGGTAATTAGGGTACCTACACCCAGCCAGCTGGCATGATGACAGTTGAAGTCGTCACATTTGAGGAAGAGAGATTTTCTGGCAAATAGAACGATTTCCAATTTCCTGCCGTAGCCAGATGCAGTCGAATGTTACATATGGCCAGTGGTTGGTGAAATAATTTGGCCAAACTTAATTGTGGTTCGAGTTAGATGATGAATCTGAACAAACATTAAGTTAGTATTGATAAAGTCAATGGAAAAATCAACACAAACACACCCCTCCCTCTCCCCAGCTAATGAGAGGTAGTACAGTGGTTCAGGTAAGGTTGGTCACTTTTTGAGAGAGGCATGAAATCTTTGGTATGCACAGAAAAAAGTAT